>NC_041398.2:40398828-40411328 GCF_900747795.2 Erpetoichthys calabaricus | reverse complement strand
ATCGTCTCTGCTCATAAGCCTCCTAGGGCTCCCCTTTGCCCTATGCCTATTTTGGATGTCCCCTTTCAGAGGGTGGGTTTAGATATTGTAGGACCTTTGCCTAAAACTAAAAATGGTTTCCAGTATATGCTGGTGTTAGTTGACTATGCAACGCGATATCCAGAAGTAACTGCTTTGAAAAAGGCAAACTCCTCGTCTGTAGCCAAGGCTCTCTCTGTGATGTTTACCCGTATTGGCATTCCTAAGGAAATTTTAACTGATCAATGCACACCTTTCACTTCTCGTGTGATGAAACAATTATGTAAACGGTTCGCAATTAAGAAATTGTGCACCACCGTTTACCATCCACAAACTAATGGCTTGACTGAACGGTTTAACAAAACCTTAAAACAGATAATCAGAAGAGTTGCTCATAATGATCCCACAACATGGGACACTGTCCTGCCTTTTGTTTTGTTCGCTGTACGAGAATCGCCGCAGGCATCCACTGGTTTGAGTCCCTTCGAGCTGTTATTTGGCACGTGCCCAAGAGGCATCCTAGATGTTGTTCGAGAAGAATGGATAGGTCATGAAACAACCTCTCTTGGGGAGGGTTTTGGAGAGCGAATAGTTTCCTTACAAGAAAGAATTTCCAGACTTTCTTCTATTGCTGTAGAGCATCAACAACGAGAACAGGAAACACAAAAACGTCTATACGATAGACGCAGTCAGCTTCGTGAAATTAAACCAGGTGATCGTGTTTTAGTATTAATACCGTCAGACCCACATAAATTCCTAGCTAAATGGCAAGGCCCAGCAGTTATCGAAGAGCGTATTGGACCAGTAAATTACAAGGTTAGAATTCCTGGTCGACGAAAACCATTTCACATTTTGCACATTAATCTCTTAAAGAAATGGCAGGACAGACAACAGGTTCACAATACCTTGACTGCTGTTTCTCAGACTGATGTTGTCATTGGCAACGATTTGACTGATCCACAAAAGACAGAATTATTAAACTTAATAGAACAGAACACTGATGTTTTTTCAGACTTACCAGGCGTCACTAATTTAGTATAACATAAAATCACAACTGAAGCCGGTGTTCGGGTGCAGATGCGTCCATTTCGAATTCCGGAAGCACGAAGGAATATTGTGCGCGAAGAAATCAAGAAGATGCTGGAACTAGGTGTGATTCGTGAAAGCAAAAGTGACTGGTGCTCTCCGGTCGTGTTAGTCCCCAAGCCGGACGGTTCGGTTCGTTTTTGTATTGATTTTAGGCGCTTGAATAAGGTGTCTAAATTCGATGCTTACCCAATGCCCCGGGTGGACGAGCTCTTGGAAAAACTGGGTCAGGCGACCTATATTTCCACACTAGACCTCACAAAAGGTTATTGGCAGGTGCCTCTTGAGGCTAATAGTTGTGAGAAAACAGCATTTACGACTCCTGATGGACTTTATGAATTTACAAGACTCCCATTTGGTCTTCATGGAGCCCCTTTAACTTTTCAGCGAATGATGGATCAAATACTACGCCCACATTCTGAATATTCTGGGGCGTATCTTGATGATGTAGTTATTTTCAGCAATGATTGGCATTCACATTTACAACGCCTACAAGCTGTACTTGATAGCCTGAAACAAGCTGGATTAACTGCTAACCCTAAGAAATGTAAACTAGGTATGTCTGAGACTCATTATCTAGGTTACTCGATGGGCAGGGGTTTACTTCGTCCACAACTAAGGAAAATAGAGGAGGTGCTTGCTTACCCACATCCTAAAACGCAAAAACAGGTGCGCGCTTTCCTCGGACTAGCTGGTTACTACAGAAGACTCATCCCTGACTTTGCAAATAGAGCTGCTCCTCTTTCAGAGCTTACTAAAGGAAGAAAAAACCGCCCTAATATATGGACAGAACTTTGCGAACGTTCCTTTTCAGATTTAAAAAAAGCCTTGTCATCTTATCCAGTGCTACGAAATCCTGATTTCTCTAAAGATTTTATTGTACAAACAGACGCTAGTGCATTCGGAGTAGGAGCGGTCCTTTCCCAGGTATTTGAGGGTGAAGAACACCCTATCACGTACTTGAGTAGGAAATTACTCCCAAGAGAACGCAATTATTCAACTATTGAAAAAGAATGTTTAGCAATTAATTGGGCTATAGAAGCACTACGGTATTAATTATGGGGACGGAAGTTCACATTAGTAACTGATCATGCTCCACTTCAATGGTTATACTGTCAAAAAGATACAAACTCCCGTCTTATGAGATGGTTTTTAGGATTACAACCTTACAGTTTTGAAGTCAGACACCGACCTGGCTCTGAACACATAAATGCTGACGTGCTATCACGTCTCTTTGAATCGGGTCTGGAGAATCGCTTGATTCACGGAAACGTGAATAAAGCTGAGGGAGGGGGTGTGAGCTGCGAAGTTAATCCTACCCCAAAAAAGATACAGACGCCCCTGGAAAAAGCCCTAGGAAACCCAAACAGACTACCTTCACATTTCTCCTTTTCCTTCTGGCCGGCTCTGTCGCGTAATCTGCCTCCCGCGCACTATTCCGCCTTGTCAAAAAGCCTGTGCCGACTTCTCTATGGGGTTATAAATTGATTTTCTGCTTCTTTCTCTGTCTCAGACTTCTGGTGCTCCTGGCACGTATTCCTCCTCCGAAGAAGAAATCCTTGGTTGCTTTTAAATGACAAGCGGAGGTGTAAACTCTTTCAAGGAGCACGTTTGAAACAGTTTTAAAAGATAAATGTTTGTTTGCAGTGTTTGAATAAAAATTCGAGTTTCTTCAACTTCCACTGGTCTTCTGTGCAATCTTGTAACCCAAGCGTGACAATATATATACATATATATATATATATATATATATATATATATATATACACATATACATATATATATATCTATATACTAATTAATAAAAGGCAAAGCCCTCACTGACTGACTGACTGACTGACTGACTGACTCATCACTAATTCTGCAACTTCCCGTGTAGGTGGAAGGCTGAAATTTGGCAGGCTGATTCCTTACAGCTTACTTACAAAAGTTAGGCAGGTTTCATTTCGAAATTCAACGCGTAATGGTCATAACTGGAACCTCTTTTTTCACAATATACTGTAATGGATGGCAGCTCGATGGCCGTGGGAGGAGGAGTTGAGTGTCATGTCATCACGCCTCCCACGTAATCACGTGAAAAGACTGTGAACGCAGTAGGGAGAAATGAAGGAGGAGCCGCAAACAGCGAAGAACAAAAAATTCATTAAACAATCGAGAAGGGAGCGAGTAAAGCATACAAGCATCTTCATAAGGGAAACAAAGCACGGTGTAAAACGTAAGTTTAAATTAAGTTTATAGAAACGCTCCCGCTGCGGATTGCAATAACATATTTGCGAGATAAAAGAACGCAGTAGGGAGAAATCAAGGATGAGCCGCAAACAGCGAAGAACAAAAAATTCATTAAACAATTGAGAAGGGAGCGAAACAATAAGAAGCGAGCGAGTGAACCATACAAGCATCTTCATAAGGGAAACAAAGCACGGTGTAAAACGTAAGTTTAAATTAAGTTTATAGAAACGCTCCCGCTGCGGATTGCAATAACATATTCGGGAGATAAAAGTTTAATGAGAAGACACGAGGTATAAACGAACCACACGCCGTAGCGCAACGTTAGGGGCTTCACCTCTGGTGCTGCCCTTCGTGATTCGATTCCCGAGAGCGGATGCAGTGAGTGTGTACGCCTGATGAGTCCACAATTAGGGAGAAACACGTGTCGCATACTCTTTGCATTATTTGAAAGTAAACTATTAAAACCATTCTATGATCTGCATCTCGCAACTGAAAGACGGCACATGGCGGATGTTAGCCGACTTGCTGACCGCAACGTTAGGGGTTTCAACTCTGGCGCCACAAACAGCGAAGAACAAAAAATTCATTAAACAATTGAGAAGGGAGCGAAACAATAAGAAGCGAGCGAGTGAACCATACAAGCATCTTCATAAGGGAAACAAAGCACGGTGTAAAACGTAAGTTTAAATTAAGAGCCCAGAATTAGGGAGAAACACATGTCGCATACTCTTTGCATTATTTGAAAGTAAACTATTAAAACCATTCTATGATCTGCTTCTGGGAACAGAAAGAGGGCACGTGGCGGACGTAAGGCGACTTGCTGACAAACCACAACCGTGACCTGGCAGGTAACCACCCACACAATCAGACTGTGATTCAGAAAACGAATGCCATGAATGTAATTACCATGATCTACATACTGTCAAATAAACGAAACACATGCCGTAGCGCGACAGCTGTGAAAAGGGAGCTTCACAAAAAAAACACATCCTTAACAAATTGTTATTGGTATATTTTCGATCCGTTTAAAAAGGTTTTCTTTTCTTCTTAATAAAAAATTAAAAGCAGTACTTCGCCGCAACGAAGCGCGAGATTTTGGCTATATATATCTGCTTCTCGCAATTAAAAGAGGGCACGTAGCGGATGTTAGACGACTTGATGACCAAGCATAACCGTTACCTGCCAGGTAACCACCCATACAATCAGATTGTGATTCAGACAAGGAATGCAATGAATGTAATTTCCCCGATCTACATACAAGGCGAAAGTCTTGCAACATTCAAAGATGATGGTTTGGGATAAGTACACCATGGAACATAAAAGAGCTTATGAAGCCTTTAAACGAAAAAAAGCAAGATCTCAGAGATCGTAAAAAAAAAAAAAAAAAAAAAAAGGAGGTAATGTCGTTTTACTCGCTGTAGATTTTAGTCAAACATTACCAGTTATTCCACGAGGGAGACCAGCAGATGAATTCAACGCGTGTTTAAAATCCATGCTTCTCCCACGGTCGGTTATATGTCGCGTGTTCTCAGGTAGGTACACCAAAAAATGTATACATTTAAGCATGTAATGAGCAAAGAAAAAATGAGGTATACCCGAAGGCATTGCAGTAGTACTCAATGTAACTTTACTTCTTAACTGTTAATGTTTTACTGTTTAATAATTTATACGCTTCTTATATGTTGTTCAAATTCTTTTATCAAAATACCAGTGACAGCGCAATGCACGATAACATGGAGTGAATACACCATACGCATCCGCCCACGGCCGCCCTGGTGTGTGCAGATAGAAGTTGATTCTACAATAAAATAAAATAAAGATAAAAAGAGTAATACAATCATCACCCATAAAGCGGATAGTAGACGTGACGTACTATATGAGTACCAGATTTCAAGTCAAGAGGTGAAACGGTTTGCAAGCTACAGGTGATTTAAAATCCTGGACAGACAAACGAATAGCCACGGTAGCAAATTATAGAAGAAGATTTTACTGTTTAATAATTTTTATTTATATGAAATGTGCTTCTTATATATTACTTCATATTCTCATATGATAATGATGTTAATGTTGTTTATATTGATTTCTATGTTATTGTAAGCGCATGTATGTGTGTATATGTGTGTGTGTATGTATGTGTATATATATATATATATATATATATATATATATATATATAAAATATATGTATATATAAAATATATGTGTATATGTATATATAATATATATATATATATATAATATCTGTATATGTGTGTATATAATATATATATATATATTATATATATATATATATATATAAATATAGTGTATGTATATATATATAATATATATATATAATATATAATAATATATGTGTGTGTGTAGTATATATATATATATATACACACACACACATATATATATATATATATACACATATATATACACATACACATGTGAACAGAAAAGTGAGTCTCAAGTACCTACACAATAACTATAACAATCGTAATAAACGAACAATAAAACAATACAGAACCGCTAAGCAAGGAGAAAGGATGGCCTTATATGGCGTTCGTTTATAAAACAGCGGACAGGCTGTGTAAAGGCAGCTTCACAAAAAAACAGATCCTTAACAAAATTGTTATTGGTATATTTTCCCTCAATTTAAAAAGGTTTCCTTTTCTTCTTAATAAAAATTTAAAAGCAATACTTCACCGCTGCGAAGCGCGGGAATTTGGCTATATGCAGTGAGTGTGTACGCCTGATGAGCCCAGAATTAGGGTGAAATACGTGTCGCGTACTCTTTGCATTATTTGACAGTAAACTATTTTCAACCATTCTATGATCTGCTTCTCACAACTGAAGGCACCGTGGCGGATGTTAGCTGACTTGCTGGCCAACCATAAGCGTTACCTGGTAGGTAACCACCCATATAATCGGATTGTGATTCAGACTACGAATGCCGTGAAATATATATATATATATATATATATATATATATGTAGATATGTATATATATATATATATATATATATATATATATATATATATATGTGAATGTATGTATATATGTATGTCTATATTTATATATGTGCATATGTATATATAAGTGTATACATATATATATATGTAGATATGTATATATTTATGTGTATATATATATATGTACATATGTATACATAAATGTAGATATGTAAATTTGTATTTGTGTACAGTGATCCCTCGCTATATCGCGCTTCGCCTTTCGCGGCTTCACTCTATCGCGGATTTTATATGTAAGCATATTTAAATATATATCGCTGATTTTTTGCTGGTTCGCGGATTTCTGAGGACAATGGGTCTTTTAATTTCTGGTACATGCTTCTGGTACAGTTGGTTTGCCCAGTTTATTTCATACAAGGGACGCTATTGGCAGATGGCTGAGAAGCTACCCAACTTACTTTTCTCTCTGTCTCTTGCGCTGACTATCTGTGATCCTGACGTAGGGGGTGTGAGCAGGGGAGCTGTTCGCACACCTAGACGATACGGACGCTCGTCTAAAAATGCTGAAAGATTATCTTCACGTTGCTACCTTCTGTGTGCAGCTGCTTCGTGAAGCGACATGCTGCACGGTGCTTCGCATACTTAAAAGCTCAAAGGGCACGTATTGATTTTTCACTGTTTGTTTTTCTCTGTCTGTCTCTCTCTATCTCTCTCTCCCCCTGCTCCTGACGGAGGGGGTGTGAGCTGCCGCCTTCAACAGCTTTGTACCGGCGGTGCTTCGCATACTTAAAAGCCAAACAGCCCTATTGATTTGTTTGCTTTCCTCTCTGTTCCTGACACGCACTCCTTTGAAGAGGAAGATATGTTTGCATTCTTTTAACTGTGAGACAGAACTGTCATCTCTGTCTTGTCATGGAGCACAGTTTAAACTTTTGAAAAACAGACAAATGTTTGTTTGCAGTTTTTGAATAACGTTCCTGTCTCTCTACAACCTCCTGTGTTTCTGCGCAAATCTGTGACCCAAACATGACAATATAAAAATAACCATATAAACATATGGTTTCTACTTTGCGGATTTTCTTATTTCGCGGGTGGCTCTGGAACGCAACCCCCGCGATGGAGGAGGGATTACTGTATATATATATGTATATGTGGATGTGTATATGTATGTAGATATGTGTATATGTAGATATGTATATATATGTATATGTATATATATGTTTACATAACCTCTTTAACACACTACTTCTCCGCTGCGAGGCGCGGGTATTTTGCTAGTACATATATATATATATATATATAATATACTATATATATATATATATATATATATAAATATACACACACATCATATATATATATATATACACACATATATACATATATATACATATATATATATATATATATATTATATATATATATATATATATATATATACACACACACACACACATATATACACATATACATATACACATATACATACCTTAATAAATTTGCAAAAACCTCAAGTAAACGTTTTTCACGTTGTCATTATGAGGTGTTATGTGCAGAATTCTGAGGAAAAAAATGAATTTAATCCATTTTGGAATAAGGCTGTAACATAACAAAATGTGGAAAAAGTGATGTGCTGTGAATACTTTCCGGATGCACTGTATAAATATACATATATATATCAGGGGTGTGGAAATCAAATTTTTTTCTACTTGTCCACGGACAAGTAAACTTAGAAAATCCACTTGTCCGCCAGTTAAATTCACTTGTCCATAAACAAATAACAAAAGTGAAAAATAGTCTATTTTTCTGATCTTTTTTATTGATACCAAAACTGCCTTCTATTTTAAAACTGAAAAAAGTTCTTTCAGGGAGTAGTATTTTGCCACCTTGCTCTAGTACATTTTATAAAAGATTCCCTTATCATTTTAACTCACTAGTAAACAATGTCTTCATTATAGCTACACTAGTTCTGTTTCACATACTACAGTTACAGTGAAGATTTTTATAGATATTTCATAATCTTTGGAAACCATTGGAATGTTTTCTTCTTTATTTTTAATAAACTGACAGCGAGAAACCAACTTGTTTTATATGAAATACTTGCTAATCAAAAACGATCTATTGACAGCTCATCAAAATTGATGTTGTCACGCAATAAATTTCTTAACTCCTCAATATATTACAACCTACACGAAATCGCAAATTTCAGGAAAGATTAACTGCCTAACAAGCTTTGTTATGTGGTGAAAACAATTGTATTGTAAGTAAAATGACTGCATTTTTATGTAGTAACAATGAATTTTATCAATCTTCTTCTATAATACGCTACCATGGCTGTTCATTTGTCTGTCCAGGATTTTAAATCACCTGTAGCTCGCAAACCATTTCACCTTTTGACTTGAAATTTGGTACACATACAATATACTACGTGACGTCTACTATCCGCTTTCGAGGTGATGATTTGTATTACTCTTTATTTTTATTTTATTGTATTGTTGAATCAACTCTCAGCAGTGCGCTGCAGGGCGGCACATGCGTATGGGAGCCGTTCTCATTCTCCACCACCTTCGCTAATCATTCCTGAGGCAGATTGAAGACTTAAGTGCCAGTTTAAGTGAAAAATTAAAGAAAACGTACTAAGTAATTGCAACACAAAAATGTATATGTACATATATATATATATACACACATATACATATATATACACACATATACATATATTATATATATATATATATATATATACACAGAGGGGCAAAAAAGTATTTAGTCAGCCACCAATTGTGCAAGTTCTCCCACTTAAAAAGATGTGTAGTGTGTAGTAGTTTTCATCATAGGTATACCTCAACTATGAGAGACAAAATGAGAAACAAAATCCAGAAAATCACATTGTCTGATTTTAAAGAATTTATTTGCAAATTATGGTGGAAAATAAGTATTTGGTCACCTACAAACAAGCAAGATTTCTGGCTCTCACAGACCTGTAACTTCTTCTGTAAGAGGCTCCTCTGTCCTCCACTCGTTACCTGTATTAATGACACCTGTTTGCACTCGTTATCAATATAAAAGACACCTGTCCACAACCTCAAACAGTCACACTCCAAACTCCACTATGGCCAAAACCAAAGAGCTGTCAAAGGACACTAGAAACAAAATTGTAGACCTGCACCAGGCTGGGAAGACTGAATCTGCAATAGGTAAGCAGCTTGGTGTGAAGAAATCAACTGTGGGAGCAATTATTAGAAAATGGAAGACATACAAGACCACTGATAATCTCCCTCGATCTGGGGCTCCACGCAAGATCTCACCCCATGGGGTCAAAATGATCACAAGAACGGTGAGCAAAAATCCCAGAACCACACGGGGGGACCTAGTGAATGACCTGCAGAGAGCTGGGACCGAAGTAACAAAGGCTACCATCAGTAACACACTATGCCGCCAGGGACTCAAATCCTGCAGTGCCAGACGTGTCGCCCTGCTTAAACCAGTACATGTGCAGGCCCGTCTGAAGTTTGCTAGAGAGCATCTGAATGACCCAGAAGAGGATTGGGAGAATGTCACATGGTCAGATGAAACCAAAATAGAACTTTTTGGTAAAAACTCATCGTGTTTGGAGGAGAAAGAATGCTGAGTTGCATCCAAAGAACACCATACCTACTGTAAAGCATGGGGGTGGAAACATCATGCTTTGGGGCTGTTTTTCTGCCAAGGGACCAGGATGACTGATCTGTGTAAAGGAAAGAATGAATGGGGCCATGTATCGTCAGATTTTGAGTGAAAACCTCCTTCCATCAGCAAGGGCATTGAAGATGAAATGTGGCTGGGTCTTTCAGCATGACAATGATCCCAAACACACCGCCCGAGTAACGAAAGAGTGGCATTTCAAGGTCCTGGAGTGGCCTAGCCAGTCTCCAGATCTCAACCCCATAGAAAATCTTTGGAGGGAGTTGAAAGTCCGTGTTGCCCAGCAATAGCCCCAAAACATCACTGCTCTAGAGGAGATCTGCATGGAGGAATGAGCCAAAATACCAGCAACAGTGTGTGAAAACCTTGTGAAGACTTACAGAAAATGTTTGACCTATGTCATTGCCAACAAAGGGTATATAACAAAGTATTGAGATGAACTTTTGTTATTGACCAAATAGTTTTTTTCCACCATAATTTGCAAATAAATTCTTCAAAAATCAGACAATGTGATTTTCTGGATTTTTTTTTCTCATTTTGTCTCTCATAGTTGAGGTATACCTATGATGAAAATTACAGGCCTCTCTCATCCTTTTATGTCGGAGAACTTGCACAATTGGTGGCTGACTAAATACTTTTTTGCCCCACTGTATATATATATATATATATATATACACACACATACATGCATACATATATACATACATACATATACATACATATACATACATATATACATACATATATACATACATACAGTGGTGTGAAAAACTATTTGCCCCCTTCCTGATTTCTTATTCTTTTGCATGTTTGTCACACAAAATGTTTCTGATCATCAAACATTTAACCATTAGTCAAATATAACACAAGTAAACACAAAATGCAGTTTTAAATGATGGTTTTTATTATTTAGGGAGAAAAAAAATCCAAACCTACATGGCCCTGTGTGAAAAAGTAATTGCCCCCTTGTTAAAAAATAACCTAACTGTGGTGTATCACACCTGAGTTCAATTTCCGTAGCCACCTCCAGGCCTGATTACTGCCACACCTGTTTCAATCAAGAAATCACTTAAATAGGAGCTGCCTGACACAGAGAAGTAGACCAAAAGCACCTCAATAGCTAGACATCATGCCAAGATCCAAAGAAATTCAGGAACAAATGAGAACCAGAAGTAATTGAGATCTATCAGTCTGGTAAAGGTTATAAAGCCATTTCTAAAGCTTTGGGACTCCAGCGAACCACAGTGAGAGCCATTATCCACAAATGGAAAAAAACATGGAACAGTGGTGAACCTTCCCAGAGTGGCCGGCCGACCAAAATTACCCCAAGAGCGCAGAGACGACTCATCCGAGAGGTCACAAAAGACCCCAGTACAACGTCTAAAGAACTGCAGGCCTCACTTTCCTCAATTAAGGCCAGTGTTCACGACTCCACCATAAGAAAGAGACTGGGGCAAAAACGGCCTGCATGGCAGATGTCCAAGACGCAAACCACTGTTAAGCAAAAAGAACATTAGGGCTCGTCTCAATTTTGCTAAGAAAACATCTCAATGATTGCCAAGACTTTTGGGAAATACCCTGTGGACTGATGAGACAAAAGTTGAACTTTTTGGAAGGCAAATGTCCCGTTACATCTGGCGTAAAAGGAACACAGCATTTCAGAAAAAGAACATCATACCAACAGTAAAATATGGTGGTGGTAGTGTGATGGTCTGGGGTTGTTTGCTGCTTCAGGACCTGGAAGGCTTGCTGTGATAGATGGAACCATGAATTTACTGTCTACCAAAAAATCCTGAAGGAGAATGTCCGGCCATCTGTTCGTCAACTCAAGCTGAAGCGATCTGGGTGCTGCAACAGGACAATGACCCAAAACACACCAGCAAATCCACCTCTGAATGGCTGAAGAAAAACAAAATGAAGACTTTGGAGTGGCCTAGTCAAAGTCCTGACCTGAATCCAATTGAGATGCTATGGCATGACCTTAAAAAGGCGGTTCATGCTAGAAAACCCTCAAATAAAGCTGAATTACAACAATTTTGTAAAGATGAGTGGGCCAAAATTCCTCCAGAGCGCTGTAAAAGACTCATTGCAAGTTATCGCAAACGCTTGATTGCAGTTATTGCTGCTAAGGGTGGCCCAACCAGTTATTAGGTTCAGGGGGCAATTACTTTTTCACACAGGGCCATGTAGATTTGGATTTTTTTTTCTCCCTAAATAATAAAAACCACCATTTACAAACTGCATTTTGTGTTTACTTGTGTTATATTTGACTAATGGTTAAATGTGTTTGATGATCAGAAACATTTTGTGTGACAAACATGCAAAAGAATAAGAAATCAGGAAGGGGGCAAATAGTTTTTCACACCACTGTACATATATAACATACATCTATACTAATAAAAGGCAAAGCCCTCACTGACTCACTCACTCACTGACTGACTGACTGACTGACTGACTCACTCATCACTAATTCTCCAACTTCCCGTGTAGGTGGAAGGCTGAAATTTGGCAGGCTCATTCCT